>NC_042990.1:21747225-21759725 GCF_901001165.1 Salmo trutta | reverse complement strand
GGGGGTTCTCTCTTGAACATGTAGCTGTTGTTGGGTTTAGGAGACGAGGCAAACTTTGGCAGCGGAGAGCTACTGCCACTGTCTGTAGACAGAGAGAATGGTCAGAAAAGGTCAGAAAATAAGATTACAGTCCCCGGACAAGACACACAGTCCACGTTGGGAGTTCAGAGCCTTGCTCAAAGGCACAACGGTAGGATGACCAATGGAGGCCTTGCCCCAGGTCTGAGAGAGCATCCTGACAGTCCTACCTTTATCCCTGTCGTAGAGCAGATCGTCGGTGGAGTAAGGGCTGCCCCCGTGTGAGCCGGACCCCGGGGGGCAGGCAGGAGAGGGACAGGGGGACAGGCTGGAACTACTGCTGGAGCGGCCGGGGGCAGAGGGCGTCTGTGTGTCCACGCTACGGGTACTGCTGCTGCGCTGCTGTGGGGGGAAGGGGGCTCGTCGCCCGTCTGGTACCTCCAACACCTGGGGGAGGGCGAGGAGTGAAGGAAAAAGAGATGTCTCGTCACTGAGTACTGCAAGTCATTGGATTTCCAGTGACACAGCAGGCGCATGAGTGGTTGTGTGCATGTCTTCTCAGCTCCCTCCAGACACACGAGTTTCAAGTTCCAAGTTGTAATGTCACGTGCACAAGTACAGTGAAATGCCTTTCTTGCAACTCTAAATGTAGAGAAAATGGTGCGGCACAGTTTCAAGAAAACAGTCACTTTCAAAGTAAGGATTTTGTGGCTAATTGAGTAAAGACAGTAATTCTGCTTATAGATTATATATGAACTACACATTGACACATGCTGCCCATGACAGATGTCATGCTTGACTGCGAGTGGCCACCGCTAGTATTGTGTGAGAGTGCATATTGTAAATATGTGATTGGATGCATCTACCAGTCCGTCCCCTCACCTTGAGCTCCTCTTTCTCTCCGTTGTTGTCTCTGATGAAGACCTTCTCCAGCTCGTGGTTGATTCCCTCCATGCTGCTGGGTACTCTGGTGATGGAGGACTTGGGCACCGTCATGTTGGATATCTGGGACGACTTAGACATGCAGGACCACTGCAGACATTCAAAAACAAAACCTCAATATTACACATGTAAGCAGGGCAGAGTTCTGGTGATTAAGCTTCCCTGGTGTGTTAGGTTTGCACTTTGGGGTCGATTGCCTTGATTCCATTCCGTTCAGCAAGATAAATCACGCATACCCCTAAAGCATGACTAGATAGATACACACACACACACACACACACACACACACACACACACACACACACACACACACACACACACACACACACACACACACCTGGATGGCAGTATTGTGTCTTACCTGTGCTTGGTTGGACATGGTGTTGATGGTGGTGTTGATAGGCCCCTGTAAAGGAGATGAGCTGTCTTTGTCTCTTTGACACAGAGACGGACGACCTCCCTGCTGCTGCTTACTACCGCCACGCAGCTGCTGCCGGAGCTTGGCTATCTGCTGAGGAGAACAGAGGAGGAAGTGGAAAGAGGGAGAGGAAAAGAGAGGGAGAGTAAGACAGAGACAAAGAAAAGAGAAAAACACAGAGAAAGAGAGAGAAAGGACCAGTAACATGTTAACAGATGAACCTCTGTCTCATGTAATGTAGCCAATTTAATCTTAACACGTTTTGACATAACCCCATATATCCACCAGAGGTCCCCATAGCTCAGGGCAGGCAGCTCCCAGTAATGAATGCATCAGATTACATGTATAGCTGGAGCTGTGCAGTCCCTAGGTACATCTAAAAGGAGATAGTATGAAAGGAATGTGACTATCTGGCAGGCTAGTCATCGATCTAATCTCTAAAGGAAGAATCTATGAATCGTAAAAAAACACATCATAAAAAGGCCATTTACAATATAGATAATGTCTTTCATTTGCATGGTGCTGTTCAAACCTTTGAAAGACCCACAGACTGTGCTAAGCTGTGCATCTAACAGAAGAGATGACTGTGTATTGGCTCTGACCAATAAGGACTAAAGGGCTAGAACTCCGGTCCTGTGTGGCTCTAGGTATATCTTTGACCCACATTGATATGTCTTCATAATTCTGCATTCATATTAGCCCACGGAGGGAAGTTTCAATTGCTAAGAGTATTTTGAACTCAGACAAGTGGGGGCCTTTTGTGTGTCAGATAGAAGCACAGTACAGTTAATAGCATATCAGATGAATAGTTGCTTATGTATCGTAACCCCAGGTGTAAAATAGTAAATAATGGCTACTTCTCAGAAAGTATTAAACTGTCATGAGGAGTAAATAATAATTGTAGCCCTCTGAATTCATATTCACAAGGTTGTCCACTATTGGCTTATCTATTTGTTAAGTATTAAAATCAGATCCAACAATAATAATATCAAGGGGCTAGATATCCAGGGCCTAAAAACAAAGGTGACATTGTACATTGATGACATGTTTTCTTTTAAATCCGCAATATTGATCCCTGTACAGCTTCAGAGGATCTAGATCATTTCTCAAACCACATTGGATTACAAACCGAACTATGATAAAGTACAATATTACATATTGGATTACTAAATAACTCAAATTTTACATTGCAGTGTAGTTTACAAATAAAATAGTCTGACGGTTAAGTGGACATACTCGGTATTCATATCCCGAAATAAATTCATTCTCAATACAATACATTTTAATAGAAAGTTAGCAAAAATAGATAAGATCTTGCTACTATGGAAAGGTAAATACTTGTCCATTTGTGGAAAAATCACCGTGATTCATTCTTTAGTCACATCCCAGTTTACCTTTTTACTGATGGCCTGCCTACACCGGACAACTTGTTTATTTCTATTTTATGAGTAAAACAAATGTTCCACTTTATTTGGAACGGTAAGTCAGACAAAATTAAAAACGGGCCTATTTATATCATTAATATGAATTCGGAGGGCTACAATTATTGAATATTAAAGAATTGAACCTCTCACTAAAGGCTTCAGTCATACAAAAGTTATACCTAAATCCAAACGGGTTCTCCAGCAGATTAGTAAGAATGGCTCACCCTAGTGAGAATGGCTCACCCTAGTGAGAATGGCTCACCCTAGTGAGAATGGCTCACCCTAGTGAGAATGGCTCACCCTCATTTTCCATTTATTCAAAATACAACCTCTCACTTTTGGTTATTTGAAAATGAAATCTCTAAAATATCACTATTTTAAATTTTAATTTAAGTTTAATCCACTAGAAAAGACAGAACAAGTATTACTACAAATATTAAAAAGGTTAAAACAAATATAATAATTGATAAAAAAAAAACAATATAGTCTTTGTTAATTATATCATACGTAGGACTGAGTGGTCACCAATGCAGCTACCAACAATATATGGAAAAGTCTGCTCTATCCACAATTATAACCAGCTGATTGCAGCATTACTGCAAAAATGGAGGCTAGTGGAAGTTGTCTGTCGGCCCTGCATTAAAGACCAAAATTGAAAATATATAAATAAATAGGAACGTATACCAGTTCCATTTAAGGACCAAAACGTTGACAGCTGTGCCGTACAGGTTGGGAAGAGATTTTTGATGTGCAGATCCCATGGCACAGGGTTTATGAACTGATGCACAAAACAACACTGGATTCAAAAAACTGAGTTTTTCCATTTTAATTATACAAAATTCTTGCAACCAATAGAATGTTAGGTATATGGGGGATACAACCATCCCAACTCTGCAGATTTGGCTGCAAAGTGTTTTGGTACTGCCCATATGTAGCCTGTTTCTGGTCGCAGGTTAAGGAATGGCTGAACAATCGCACTGCTGCGTGCTTTTAGTAAAGGTGTTCATCTATTTTTTAGAATCTGTTGAAACTATGAGAATAGAAAGGTTCAGAACTTCTGTGAAACATCATGCAGTACCACAGCTGAAAAATATTTGGCAAGTAGAAGAAGTCAAGACGGGATGTTTTTTAGAGATCGGTGGGAGGGGTTGAGGGTAGCTGAAGGGTGAGATATATAAATAAGAGATAACTAATGTAAAATGCACTGTGTCCGTAAAATGTATATAGTATGAATAAGCTGAAAGTAGAAGCCTGAGTATTGTTGTCCATTAGTTTACTCCAATTAGGTGAGGGTCAGCAGAAAATAATGAAAGAAAATATATTTTATGGGGGATTGGAAATGATACAAAAATTACATTGATAGCTTGGTAGCTATGAAATGCTTGCCACATGGTAGCTATTTTATGCATGTAGCATCTCACGACCAGACAGGACAAGCCCAGACATGTTATTGTCCCTGTGCCTTTACACAGAAGTCATTGTAGGCTCAGTCATTGCAGTAATTTTACCATAGCAACACAACACAGGTCCCCTCTTACACCAGAAACACATGCTATTTTCACAATGCATTTACACAAACCGTCCTTCAACTTGTCCTCTTCCACCAAGTAATTTTGCTATAGCAACACAAACACCCAGCCTAACAGGTCCTTATCAAAGGAGGCTCTGTCTGAATGGAAAGGCTGATATGTGATCCACTTTCTTTAGCCTGGTGCACTCAATAGTTCGTCAGCTTTCCAGATAACTCAAGAATCAGTAGGCGATAATAGGCACATCACAAATTTCTCTTATGATGCTGGGCCCAAAATAAAGACAGTAATGAAAGAAAAGCCTACATATACTATAAAACAGTGTTGCTCGACTGCTTTATTCCATCACCAACATCGCTCCTGAATACACCAACTCAAACACACATACTGAAAACTCACTCAAGCTCTTATGTGCGACTTGTTTCAGGAAACTAGCCATATGTCGCGTGTCACTACTTCACAGGAGAGGCATTTTAATGTATTTTTTTATCAAAATGCATTTTTTGGAGAAACGCCTTATGGAACATGTGAACTTTCATGTGCCTTAAAACTTGTATGTCATCTGTAAATGCAATAAAAATAGTTAATTCACGAGCCCAGTTGGTTTAGCAACGGAAAAAGCCAGGAAACATCCCGCTAGCCGTGATTGGCTGAGATAATGGATGGACTGGACATGCCTCGGAGATGAGTTGGAATAGGTCTGTGTAGAACATGAGCTGGTCAGTATGTCTAGGTAATCCTTTCTAACGCTGCTTTTTAAAAAAAACGATATCACGAAGAACTGCAAAAGTGTTGCTCTCCACTTTCTGGAGGACTGAGTTTTTAAATCAGTGGAATGCCCGGTGGAAGCAGAGTGTGATAGCTAAGGATATGGAGAAAATTCTGCCATTTGATTGCAAATATGCAGAGGGAGTCGAAAAGAGAAAAGCGAAGGCTGTTGTATGCCTGTCACCGAATTACATCTTCAAACTAAGGGCAACCATGGCATCCGTGACAGAGAGGGAGAAGTGTTCATCCATGTATACGAGTAAGAGTCTAGCTAGCTACATTTTCAGATATCATACATTTTTAATTAAACGTATAAATTAAAGTGTACTGTTAGCTAGCTGGCTGGCTCGATCACTAACGTTACGTGTATGACCTATGTAGTAATATTATTCGTATCTCAGAGCTATTTGCATTGCTAGTTATAGCCTAATGTTAGCTAGCTAGCTAACATTGAACCTAGTTGGTTAGCTATTTGCAGATTCATGTAGGGTAGTAACATTATGAGTTAGGATTATGGTGCATTGTTTAGCTAGCTAGCTGTCTAAAAAGACTCTACTATGTAAGTAACCATTTCACTGTACCGTTTACACCTTCTGTATCCTGTGCATGTGACAAATAAACTTTGATTTTATTTGATAAAGTGTGTGTTTACCAGAGACGGTAATGTGAAGAACATGACCTGGAGCAAAGTCAAGTTAGGATATAAAGCTAGGCCAATGAGACAGTGTCCAAGTCCTGAAATCCTCCAGTAGAATGCCCTGCTTTTGTTTGGTAAGCTTTTTTCTATAATTAGCTTGCCATAAACTTATAAACCCACAACAAGATCATTTTTTACTTTACTGTAATAATTAACACAAATGAGCTAAAGTGAAGATGCTGTCAGCTATATGATAAGGTCATTATTTGAACTGGCTAGTCAGCTAACAAGCTAGAAACAAACCAAAACATTGTTAAGAAAGTTGCTTCTAGTTTCCTGGTTTGCGAGATGAACATATACTAAATTCATTTTTAAACAGGTGGGTTTATTGGGGTTAAAATACACCAGTTATGCTATTTTGGACCACTAGGCTGCTGATGTCATGCTGCCTTTAGTTTGTGTTTTTTCATAACGACAACGACAAGTTTGATGTCGGACGACAATAGAATGTTCATGTCTCACTGCGACAAATGTCTACAGATTAACACAGTATAAACCAGTCTTTAGTCTTGAAATCTTTGGTTGTTTAGTACACTACCGTACTCGCTCTGTTTAGCACATGGCCTCACATGTGAATCCTTAAAGAGATGGGTGGGTCTAAGGCTTAAGAGGGTGTGAACGATGTTGATTGGGTGTAGACAAAGAAGAGCTCTCAAGTAGGTGTACCAAAACATTCAAGGACCATTTCCTCAAAAGTGAGGTTACAAGTTTATCAACTTTAAAAGCAGAATTACTTTCCCATTGTTCCTCAAATGCAGTGTATTATAGAGCTAGAAAATGGCCTGAGTCTATACAATGTAAAAAAACACATTTTAATTTTGCTACATAAGACCGAATCGAGACAGTCAGTCACATGGTTATTCTTTAAAAGTGCTTTCCTCACCATCTTAAATAAGCATGCCCCATTAAAGTAAAATGTAGAACTATGCACAGATATAGCCCTTGGTTCACTCCAGACCTGACTGCCCTTGACCAGCACAAAAACATCCTTTGGCGTACTGCATTAGCGTCGAATAGCCCCCGTGATATGAAACTTTTCAGGGAAGTCAGGAACCAATATACACAGGCAGTTAAGAAAGCAAAGGCTAGCTTTTTCAAACACAAATTTGCATCCTGTAGCAAACTCCAAAAAGTTCTGGGACACTGGCACCCCAATGGTGGAACAAGCTCCCTCACGACGCCAGGACTGCGGAGTCAATCACCACCTTCCGGAGACACCTGAAACCCCACCTCTTTAAGGAATACCTGGGATAGGATTAAGTAATCCTTCTAACCCCCCCCCACCAAAAAAGATATAGATGTACTATTGTAAAGTGGTTGTTCCACTGGATATCATAAGGTGAATGCACCAATTTGTAAGTCGCTCTGGATAAGAGCGTCTGCTAAATGACGTAAATGTAAGAGCACCTCCTCCCAGCTGCCCACAGCACTGAGGCTAGGAAACACTGTCACCACCGATAAATCTACGATAATCAAGAATTTCAAAAAGCATTTTTCTACAGCTGGCCATGCTTTCCACCTGGCTACCCCTACCCCAGTCAACAGCTCTGCACCCCCCACAGCAACTTGCCCAAGCCTCCCCCATTTCTCCTTCACCCAAATACAGATAGCTGATGTTCTGAAAGAGCTGCAAAATCTGGATCCCTACAAATCAGCTGGGCTAGACAATCTGGACCCTCTCTTTCTAAAATTATCCGCCGCAATTGTTGGAACCCCTATTACTAGCCCGTTCAACCTCTCTTTCGTATCGTCTAAGATCCCTAAAGATTGGAATGCTGCCGCGGTCATCCCCCTCTTCAAAGGGGGAGACACTCTAGACCCAAACTGTTAGACCTATATCTATCCTACCCTGCCTTTCTAAAGTCTTCGAAAGCCAAGTTAACAAACAGATCACAGACCATTTCGAATCGCACTGTACCTTCTCCACTATGCAATCTGGTTTCCGAGCTGGTCATGAGTGCACCTCAGCCACGCTCAAGGTCCTAAACGATATCGTAATCGCCATCGATAAAAGACAGTACTGTGCAGCCGTTTTCATTGACCTGGCCAAGGCTTTTGACTCTGTCAATCACCACATTCTTATCGGCAGACTAAACAGCCTTGGTTTCTCAAATGACTGCCTCGCCTGGTTCACCAACTACTTCTCAAATAGAGTTCAGTGTGTCAAACCGGAAGGCCTGTTGTCCGGACATCTGGCAGTCTCTATGGGGGTGCCACAGGGTTCAATTCTCGGGCCGACTCTTTTCTCTGTATTACATCAATGATGTTGCTCTTGCTGCTGGTGATTCTCTGATCCACCTCTACGCAGACGACACCATTCTGTATACTTCTGGTCGTTCTTGGACACTGTGTTAACAAACCTCCAGACGAGCTTCAATGCCATACAACACTCCTTCTGTGGCCTCCAACTGCTCTTAAATGCAAGTAAAACTAAATGCATGCTCTTCAACAGATCGCTGCCCGCACTCGCCAACCCATCTAGCATCACTACTATGGACGGTTCTGACTTAGAATATGTGGACAACTACAAATACCTAGGTGTCTGGTTAGACTGTAAACTCTCTTTCCAGACTCACATTAAGCATCTCCAATACAAAATTAAATCTAGAACCGGCTTCCTATTCTTGACTTCGGCGTTGTCATTTTACAAAATAGCCTCCAACACTCTACTCAGCAAATTGGATGTAGTCTTTCACAGTGCCATCCGTTTTGTTATCAAAGCCCCATATACTACCCACCACTGCGACCTGTATGCTCTCGTTGGCTGGCCCTCGCTTCATATTCGTCGCCAAACCCAGTGACTCCAGGTCATCTATAGGTCTTTTCTAGGTAAAGTCCTGCATTATCTCAGCTCACTGGTCACCATAGCATCACCCATCCGTAGCACTCGCTCCAGCAGGTATATTTCACTGATCACCCCAAAAGCCAACTCCTCCTTTCCTTCCAGTTCTTTGCTGCCAATGACTGGAACGAATTGCAAAAATCCTGAAGCTGGAGACTTATATCTCCCTCACTAACTTCAAGCATTAGCTGTCAGAGCAGCTTACCGATCATTGCACCTGTACATAGCCCATCTGTAAAATAGCCCACCCAGCTACCTCATCCCCATATTATTATTTATTTATTTGCTCCTTTGCACCCTAGTATCTCTACTATACACAGTCATCTTCTGCACATCTATCACTCCAGTGTTTAATTGCTAAATTGTCATTATTTCGCCACTACGGCCTATTTATTGCCTTACCTCCCTAATCTTACTACATTTGCACACACTGTATATAGACGTTTCTATTGTGTTATTGACTGTACGTTTGTTTATCCCATGTGTAACTCTGTGTTGTTTGTGTCGCACTGCTTTGCTCCATCTTGGCCAGGTCGCAGTTGTAAATGAGAATGTGTGTGTGAGAGAGTTAAGACATTCAGCTAAGCTGGGCAGCACTTTACACAGAGTTGAAAGTAGAGCAAGTACATCCTCTATAATGCTGAGGAAATAACAACACAAGAGTTAAGTGAGGAAGTGTTGGTAAATAATGAGGTCTATAAGATTAGGATTACGGTCGCTTAACAACCCTGGGATCTAGAGGTTATATAGGCCTACAAACAATCATGGTGTAACTGAAGGGGACCTCAACCCCTCTGCACTACAGCTCCAAGCTCCATTACCGTTACTAAGGAACATGCCTGAGCACTACTATTTTAACTGTTCTCCCTGCTGCTAAACTAGGGAGGGAGAGGGAGAGCGCGAGAGAGAGCCTGCTATAGGCAGACCTGGCTCTCAAGAGAGAAACAGGCTGTGCACACTGCCCACAAAATGAGGTGGAAACTGAGATGCACTTCCTAACCTCCTGCCAAATGTATGACCATACTAGAGACACATATTTCCCTCAAATTACACAGACCCACAAAGAATTAAAAAACAAATCCAATCTTGATAAACTCCCATATCTACTGGGTGAAATACCACAGTGTACCATCACAGCAGCAAGATGTGTGACCTGTTACCACTAGAAAAAGGCAACCAGTGAAGAACAAACACCATTGTAAATACAACCCATATTTATGTTTATTTATTTTCCCTTTTGTACTTTAACCATTTGCACATCATCAGTTTCAAAGTTCCTTTGAAACTTTTGTGAGTGTAATGTTTACTCTTCAATTTGTATTTCACTTTTGTTTATCTATTTCACTTGCTTTGGCAATGTAAACATATATGTTTACCATGCCAATAAAGCCCTTTGAATTGTAGAGAGAGAGAGGAAGAAACAGAGAGAGGCAGAACGAGAAAGAATGAGAGAAAGAGGCTGAAAGAGAGAGAGGAATCTGAGGTCTGCCTGGCTATCTTTCCTGTCAATAAATTGCCTGCTGGGTTATGGCTGGGTTATGGCTGGGCTGGCGGTTGGTTTCTGGTTAGTTGCGAGGGAGATAGACAGTGTTATCTGCCTCCTCCCTGCCTGTGGCCGTATAGCACCAGGGTGGAGCGGAGAGGGGATGATAAGACAACGACCGCCCGCCCCGGCACTACGTCTCTGACACCCAGCGTTAGAACAGAGAAGCCCTGAGCATGCGGACGTCATACAGGAAGTTATATATAGAAGGTGGCGAGAGGGAGAGGGCATGTCACGGCATATGGTAGGCAGCTCCCCATTGACATTCTAGTCGTCATGTCAACTTCAAGTCATCTCAACCTGGCAGAATCTACGTCTGGGTTAAAGGAGGATGACAGCAGTGATACTGACGCGCAGTGTGCTAGGATAACAGATTACATCAGTTTTACATGGAGGCCTACTGTACAGTATGTTGTCATTACTGATCTGATAACACCTTGACCCAATCGTCATTAGGAAAGTGCTGCAAGTTGTGTTTTCTTACGAAAGGTTAGGGTTTCTAATTATGATTTAGTGTGGTGTGTGTGTGTGCCGTGCATGCATACACAAGCGTGAGTGAGTGTGTACCTCTTTGAGCTGGTCGGCGCTGCCCCAAGAAGCAGAGCGCTGGTGTGTGCCCCTCCTCTCTCCTGCTTCTTCACTCCAACATCCAGGTGTCTGGAAACAACAAGGAAACAACCAATAATATCATTATCTAATTACCAACCTCATATTCTCATCAGCTATGTCAATCATCGTGATCCTCATGGTAGGGAATAAAAGTCTGCAGCCTGGGAGAGGGGCCTTTGACCCCAGCCTAAGCAGTGCACTACTTGGCCATTTCAGATTTGCCGTTGCGACACAAAACCTCAGACAGTTATGTGAACTTGGTCTCTCTACCATGCAGTAGTGGCAGGTTTGACATGGATGCTTTGCTGTGCATACATCATGTATAACGAGATCTAAAATGGAGCTTCAACTAGCCGTGAGTGCTCTGTTGTGTGTCAGAGCACAACAGAAAAAGGAGAGGCCTCTAAATGCTGCAGGCTCAGCTAAAGCTACTGTGATGAATAAGTGATGTCAACTGGAGAGAGAGAGATAAAGTAGCCCTCGCTTCGTCCCTTGGTTACCCCTGGTCTGCTACTGGAGCTGAGAGAGAAGGAGGAGGAGAAATACAGAAGGAGGAAGACAAGCGTAAAAGGAAATGAGAATAAAGTAAATCAAATTTTCCTGGTCGCGTACAAATATGCTATCGCGGGTGCAGAGAAATGCTTCTGTTTTTAACTCTAACAGAGCAGTAACACCTAACACTAGACACAAATCCCCCAAATAACAAGAAAGAAATATCAGAACGAGCACTGTCAGAGTCTGGAATACACAGTTGAAGTCGGAAGTTTACATACACTTATGTTGGAGTCATTAAAACTCGTTTTTCAACCACTCCACAAATTTCTTGTTAACAAACTATAGTTTTGGCAAGTCGGTTAGGACATCTACTTTGTGCATGACACAATTGTTTACAGACCGATTATTTCACTTATAATTCACTGTATCACAATTCCATTGGGTCAGAAGTTTACATACACTAAGTTGACTGTGCCTTTAAACAGCTTGGAAAATTCCAGAAAATAATGTCATGGCTTTAGAAGCTCCTGATAGGCTAATTGACGTCAATTGGAGGTGTACCTGTGGATGTATTTCAAGGCATACCTTCAAACTCAGTGCCTCTTGGCTTGACATCATGGGAAAAATCAAAAGAAATCAGCCAGGACCTCAGAAAAAACAATTGTAGACCTCCACAAGTCTGGTTCATCCTTGGGAGCAACTTCCAAACGCCTGAAGGTACCACGTACAACAATAGTACGCAAGTATAAACACCATGGGACCACGCAGCCGTCATACCGCTCAGGAAGAAGACTCATTCTGTCTCCTAGAGATGAACGTACTTTGGTGCGAAAAGTGCAAATCAATCCCAGAACAACAGCAAAGGACCTTGTGAAGATGCTGGAAGAAACAGGTACAAAAGTATCTATATCCACAGTAAAACAAGTCCTATATCGACATAACCTGAAAGGCCACTCAGCAAGGAAGAAGCCACTGCTCCAAAACCGCCATAAAAAAAGCCAGACTACGGTTTGCAACTGCACATGGGGGCAAAGATCGTACTTTTTGGAGAAACGTCTTCTGGTCTGATGAAACAAAAATAGAACTGTTTGGCCATAATGACCATCGTTATGTTCGGAGAAAAAAGGCGGAGGCTTGCAAGCCGAAGAACACCATCCCAACTGTGAAGCATGGGGGTGACAGTATCATGTTGTGGGGTTGCTTTGCTGCAGGAGG